>NW_027397065.1:753804-800245 GCF_003265705.2 Callorhinus ursinus
GGGGGATGGGTTAGCCTGGTGATGGGTATTGAGGAGGGCACGTTCTGCATGGAGCACTGGGTGTTATGAACAAACAATGAATCATGGAACACTGCATCAAAAACTAATGATGTAATATATGGTGATTTACATAACAATAAAAAAATTAAAAAAAAAAAAAGGAGGCCAGATAGCTAGCTAGCTTTCTTTCCATTGTGTGAGGATACAAAGAGAAGTTGGCAGTCTACCAGGTGAAAGAGGGTCCTCATCAGAACCAGACCAGGCTGGCACTCTGATCTTGGACTTCCAGCCTCCAAAACTGTGTGAAATAAACTTGTTTTTCATAAGCTACTCAGTCCATGGTACTTTGTCACAGCAGCCCAAGCCAACCAAAACACCAGAATCAAGAGGTAGAGGGGTATAGATCCCTGACAACTTCATGGAACTGCCAATGCAGCCCTGGAGTTTCAATCTTCAGACTTATTTCAGAGGAAATAAATTTTATCTTATTATTTAGGGTTTTCAGTCTTGTGTAACCTACTCAATTTCTAAACAGTACATATGCTGACAAGTCAGACCTCCTGTCCAGCCTTCGCACGATACTGACTCCCTCCCAACTTGACCCAAACTGCTCTGGGGTCAGACTAAAGGGTCGGAAGTAGTCATTGTACAATCTTTGTCTTGATGTACTTCTTTAGTGTATGTGATTCTGGTGATAACTCCTCCTTTGGACCTAAAACATCAAATCACTTTCTACTCATTCTTCTCCATATCTTAAATCCTTGCTTTGTTTTTCCTACAAGTTTTTTTCCTTCCACCTACTCTTAAACTGTTGACATTTCCTAAGCTTACCTGATGGTCCTCTTCCCGTTCTACATGTTTTCCTCAGAATGAGTAGGCCAGTCAATAGAAAACAGTCAATGCTTTGCACTACTAAACCTCCATGTGCAACTCAGAATTTGCTGAAAGCTCCAGATGGATTTATTCAGCTGTTTACTGGGCATAGCCACCTGATTTCCCCCCAGGCAATTTAAAGGCCATATTCCTCTCTCTTCTTCCTCTTTATTTTTTTTTTTTTAAGATTTTACTTATTTATTTGAGAGAGAGAGAGCACAAGCAGGGGGAGTGGCAGGGAGAGGGAAAGGGAGAAGTAGACTCCCCACTGAGCAGGGAGCCCGATTCAGGGCTCGATCCTAGGACCCTGAGAACATGACCTGAGCCAAGAGTCACTTAACTGACTGAGCCACCCAGGCGCCCCTCTTCTTCCTCTTTAATGACATATATCTATTCACCTCTCCAAACCAAATATTTGATGGTCATTCCTCAATTCCTTACTTTTGTCTGATATGCAATCAGTCACTAAATATTCTAGATCTTGAAGTCTATGACTCGTAACTATCTTCTCTGGCAATGCCCTCCCTGCCAGTTTCCCAGATTACTGTAATAGTATTTGAACTGGTCTTCCTTTCCCCCATCTTCACTCCTCTCCACAGTGATAGCAAAAGATCATTATAAGGCTTCATTCTCTTAAAGTTGCTTCCCTGATCATCAGTGGATTCTCATACCTTGACGATAAAGGCCAGATACCTAAACATGGCAAACATGGCCTGCCCAGATTTGGGAGAGTGGCAGGGAGAGGGAAAGGGATGTAGCACACTCATGTGGAAACCAAATGGAAGACTTCTCTGAATGGATAGCATTGCTTCACAGCTACCTGTCTTTTTTTTTTTTTTTTTTTAATTTTATTTATTTAATTGACAGAGAGAGACAGCGAGAGAGGGAACACAAGCGGGGGGAGTGGGAGAGGGAGAAGCAGGCTTCCCGCCGAGCAGGGAGCCCGATGTGGGGCTCGATCCCAGGACCCTGGGACCGTGACCGGAGCTGAAGGCAGTTGCTTAACCAACTGAGCCACCCAGGCGCCCCTCACAGCTACCTGTCTTTGCACAATGCCACCGCACGGACTTCTCCCCTCCTGTTAAACCAGAAAAATGGTTCCTCCTTCTTGAAAAGTCTAATCCAATGTGCCTTAACTGTGAAACCTTTCCTGACCACCATCTTCTCTCTAAATTTTCCTTCCCCTCTTTCTGTTGACACCATTGTACCTTTGTTATAGAAATTATGCAAATAGGGGCCCATGGCTCAGTCAGTTAAGTGTCCCACTCTTGATTTTGGCTCAGGTTATGATCTCAGGGTTGTGAGTTCGAGCCCCACATCAGGCTCCACACTGGGCATGGAGCTTGCTTAAGATTCTCTCTCCAACTCCCTCTGCTCTTCCCTGCTCCCCCTCTTCACTCTCTCTCTCTAAAAAAAAGAAAAAAAGAAAAAAAAGTTAAGGAAAAAGAAATTATGCAAATAAATAATTACCACAGAATACTGTATCTAGGTTTTCTTTTAGAATTTGAGACTGGAAAAAAATTATTAGTCATCTTTGCATCCTTAGCATGTCTCTGGCATCTGGTAGGTGTTAGTAGAAGGAAGAAGGGAAGGAAAGAAGGCAGGGAGGGAGGGAGGGAGGTGAAAGGAAAAGGAAAAAGAGAAGGGAAAGAAAGAAAAGGAAAGGAGAAAAGTCCATCTGATTAATCCTCACAATAAGTCAAAGACAAAAATTATACCCAGGAAGATTTCAAAATTTATTCAAGGTCACTCAGTCATTGAAATACAGGATAAAAAAGTATGACTTTCCCTCTGTTTCTCAAGTTTATTTCAGTCTCAGTATAGTACTCTTCCTTTCAAGTCTACTCTCCTTTCCCCCAATATTCCAATACTTCCCACTTTTGGTAACAGAGGCAGGTAATTTGTTTTTAAAATTAATGTGCCCTCAAAGCATAAAAAGCTGCCTATCAAACTTTGCGTCTCTGTTCTGGCAGGTAAGAAACTTAGAAGTCTTCACTCCATCTTAACAAGTTGAACAAAGTGAAAAATCAGCAACTCTGCTTAGATCTGTAAGAGAGGAGAGGTCACAGAGCAAACTATTGCCCACCAAACTGTAGAGACAGACAGGCAGATATAGAAAAATACTACTGATCAGAGCAGAAGCCCCTGAGGAGGAACCTACTCAAGAACCAAGTCTGCATAGGAAAACCTGAACTGTAACTGACAAATTACTAGAGGCTCAGAGTGGACGAATCTGTGAGATAAAAACTCCAGAGAAGTCGGTCATAGGGGGCTCCCACACTATGGTAAGTTTTATTTCTGTGAGCCCAACCTGTTTCTCACAGTGAATATCAGAAAAAATCCCCTCATGCTTCTGGCATGGGAGGGAAGGGGAAAAACACCATTTTTAAATACACTAGAGGATTCAATTTTTCTTTTCTTTTTTTTAAGATTTTACTTTTAAGTAATCTCTACACCCAATGTGGGGCTCAAATTTATAATCCCGAGATCAAGAGTTGTATGCTCTACTGACTGAACCAGCCAGGTACCCCTATTTTCCTTTAAAAGGCCTGTTCTCAGGAGAAACCTTTTTGCTAGAGCCTAAACTGCTGGCGTTTCATCAGAGCCTAACATGCCTGGAGTAAATGACATACACAACTCCAGCCAGCTCTAGCCCTCCTTTCATGTGGGGGAAGGGAAATACAAACTCCAGCCTCCTCTAGGCATCCTGCACCAGCTAAGGGGGCAATCATCCCGAGAAGCACTGGGGACATTCATAGTCCAGAGGTACAGGCTCACCAAAAGACTAAGACCTACAACATGTCTCCACCCTCCCATCTGCCTTCACACATCTTTCCACTATATTACTAAACACCCATTTACTATACAGTTCTTTACACCCAACACACCATGTCCACCTTTAAACAGAAAGTTACAAGGCATAGCAAAGGCAAAAAACACAGTTTGAAGAAACCAAACAAGCAACAGAACCAAAGTCTGATACGGTAAGAATGTTGGAATTAGCAGGCCATAAATTTTTTTTAAAAATGATTATATGTTAATAAAAAAAATGTGATTACTATGCTGAGGGCTTTAATGGAAATAGTAGATAGCATGCAAAAATGAATGGTTAATGTAAACTAACCATATTATTGCTAGAAACTTCTTTCTTTACCTTGATTAAAAGGGGCTTATTTGGCATATTTTCTTACTTAATAGTTTTTTTCTTTTAACGGAATTTATTTTACACTGTTTTTAGTTTATGCTAAGTGATATATTTATCTTTGAAAAGATTCCAAAGATTATGTAATTTAAAGGAAAATTTAATAAAAGAATATCAAGTGCATAAAAGTAACATTTTTAAAACCAATCCATGTGCTGTATGGACAAATATTTCCTAATGATGTTACAAAAAAAGTGTCAATGAAAGGAAACGGTGTACAGGCAGAATCTGACTTGCAAATGTCAATCGTGCAACTCTGCCACATCTGAGAAATTCAAGCCCCTAGCTAGGCTAACTGCCAAGATTCCAGCTCCCTTTTGTGCAGTTCTTGTTAAACATTCCCCTCCAGTTCCCTGTTCTACCATCTACTCTTCAACTTACTCTACCTCACTCTTTTCAGGCCAATTTGACCCCATCCCAATACTATTTCAGCTCCCTTGAACTCCCATCCTTCCTCTTCTAGATGCCCAAGATTCTCCATCTCTAGAATGATCTTTCATATATCTGTCTCCAGGTGCAGTTACTTCACCCATTTCCCTGACTTCCATAAGCCCATAACTCCTTCCTGTCATAGCTGCAGAAATCACTCTTTCTCCTATTGACAGCACCACTACCACAGGAGGTAAAGAAGTATCTTCTCACTGTCAATGAGCTGGGAGAAGAAATGGAAACACTCCCGGTTGTTTAGGGGCACAGAAGTCAGAAAGAAAAAAAAAAGAGGGGGAACATTCTCCTGGTCATGGGAATTGCTTGTAAAGCTGAACAGATTCTCTAAATTTTAGATTTACAGTTGGAACTCACATCTTCAAAAACAATGGGAAACCATAATATTGTTAGTTCTGTATTTCAACTATATTATGGGTACCATCTGGGAATGTAATTACAATTTATAATATTTTCAAGGCGCCTGGGTGGCTCAGTTGGTTAAGGGTCTGGCTTGGGCTCAGGTCATGATCCCAGGGTCCTGGGATGGAGACCAGCTTGGGGCTCCCTGCTCAGTGGGGAGTCTGCTTGTCCTTCTGCCTCTGCCCCTACCGCCCCCTCTCGTGCGCTAGCGCACTCTCTCTCCCTCTCTCTCAAATAAATAAAATCTTAAAAAAAAATTTATAATATTTTCTCTTTAGAGATATTTCTCCATATCAAACAAGCCAATTTACAAACCACATTTTGAAAGACAACCTAAACAATGGGGGCAATATGGTGAGTTATTCATTCTAGTATATTTTCCTATACTAATAAATAAAAAATATGGAGAGATAAAACTGTAAGCTGCTGAAAAGTAGGTGCCTCATATGTCTTGATCAGCATTTTATCCTGTACCTAGCATTTGAGACACTTTAAGAAAGATGGGGGGAGGGGCACCTGGACGGCTCAGTCAGTCAAGCATCTGCCTTCAGCTCAGATCATGTCTTAGGATCAAGTCACACTCCCTTGTCAGCAGAGAGCCTGCTGCTTCCTCGCCCTCTGCCCCTCCTCCCCATTCATGCATGCTCTCTCTCTCTCTCAAATGAATAAATAAATAATCTTAAAAAAACAAAGAAAGATGGGGGGAGATTGGGAATGAGGAAAAGTCCAACATCCCCAAGAGTCCTCATCCATGATGAACTTCTGCCTAAGATTAGTTAAGGGAGAATGCAGGACACTTCAGAGATCTAGAAGAAAGGAGCCTTCTTTATCCTTCACATTATAGGACATAAGTGGGGATTCCTTTTTAAATAATCCTAACTTATCCTTGGCTAAAATCCCATCTACCCAGGACAGGCTGTCAAAAATTACATCTGTCCAGTTGAAACTTGAGATCTTAAATCATCTTTCACTGGTAACACCACAAGATAATGTGATAAATGCTTTCAATTTTACCAGTCAGAAAAATAAAGTCAAGGGCTGATAACATTTTTCTATATAAAACTGAGGAGCAAGGGAGAAAGAAGACTAGCTATAGTACAAAACCTTTCACATTTAATCATTCAGTGATTGTTTTTGGTTCCACTTCTCACATTCACTCAAATAGTTGTATCTTTTTTAAATTATTTTTTATTTTTTAAAGATTTTATTTATTTATTTGACAGACAGAGAGACAGCGAGAGAGGGAACACAAGCAGGGGGAGTGGGAGAGGGAGAAGCAGGCTTCCCGGTGAGCAGGGAGCCCGATGCAGGGCTCAATCCCAGGACCCTGGGATCATGACCTGAGCCGAAGGCAGACGCTTAACGACTGAGCCACTGAGGTGCCCCTATATCCTTTTTTTTAAAGACTTTATTTATTTATTTATTTATTTGAGAGAGAGAGAGAACAGGAGCAGGGAGAGGGGCAGAAGGAGAGGGAGAAGCCGACTCCCAGCTGAGCAGGGAGCCTGATGCGGGGCTCGATCCCAGGACCCTGAGATCATGACCTGAGCCCAAGGAAGACGCTTAACCAACTGAGCCACCCAGATGCCCCCACAAATAGTTATATTCTTAAGTATGTTTTTATTACAATAGACTATGACAGCTTTATTGGAATTTACAACCTAGTATTTATTTACATGGAATGCTTCATTAATATCATTTGCCTGATCTTCTATTTTAATTAGATTAACATCATTTGAAATAAAACCAGTTTCAAGAAATAAAGAACAAAAAAGTAAATATGATATTAACAACCATGATTACTGACCCAAATGTTTTTAATCTTATTGTCTCTTGAAGTACTTAGAAAGAGATTTTGAATAATAAAGTGAAACAAGACATAAGGTCCCAGTGCTGCTTCTATTGTTCTGGAGACCACTAAACATTCTTAAAGAAGAAATACAGTTCTCAAAATAGGCATGATAAAACACTGAGTTATAATATTATATTGTTTTAAGTATAAATCCCTTAAATCCAGTACTAATTACTCAAATATCCAAATGATACATTAAGATGATAGAGAAAATGTATCAAAAGAACAAATATTGACATTACAAAAATATAACCATAATTACTTGCCCCTCAAGTAAAATAACTTATTTAAAATATCATCTATATATTTGTCAGAAAAATAAGTTCTTTATACTCTGTTTTATGTTCCAATCGATTTTTATTTTCAATTTCTTTTTCCAAACACTGTATCTCCTCAAAAGTTTAAGATGATACCAGGAAATTTACATGACCATTTAAAATAATCAAACTATGGCTAGCATAGGATTATGAACTACAAAGATAATACACATAAAGTAAAAGATTTTTAATATAAAATCCCAACCATAAAAATCAGATTATAGTCAAAATAAATTTTAAGATTTTTTTAGCATACTAACCTTAATTCTTCTGTGTTATATGCAAACAATAAAATAGGTGGCCTAATACAGTATGCAATGTTGTGTATCTACAGGTATTTAATAAATATTTTTTATCTGGATGTTCTACCTACTCCACATTTCTTAATTTATACCATTTTTTTTTAATGGAACAATTTGCTCAAAACAAAAAGGTAAGTCAGTGAACACAAAAAGTTATTCTATTTTTAACAAGTAGCTCATTTCCAGCAATAAGGAAGGGTTGATGGATAGCAAAGGGAGTAGGAGGAAAAAAGTCATTCATTTAAACTGTTCAGCCTTTTTCCAAGTTCCAATAAAATAATAAATGACAAACTCCATAGTGCAACTTATAAAGAAATTAAATAGCCAATGGTTGAGAGTAGGATCTAAAAATCTTTACAACTTTAGACTTCAAGGAATAAGCTCAAGGAATAATAAAGCAAAGGGAGCACTGACACATAATTTAAGCTTCTAGGATTTGGCAAAAGAATTCTGCTTTAATAGGTACTTAGATTGGCACTGGCATCCCTTAGTTTAGCCAACTAAACTAACATAACACTTTGTTAGTTACAAAGTCCTTGTTCATGACGCATTGTTTGAGACTGAAAAAGATTCAAGATCAAAACAGAAAAAATATTCCAACAGTCCAATAATTGCTAAGTATAACCATGTAAGATATAGTGCCCATCTTTCTTACTGAATGTTCAATTCAACTACTTTGGATAGCCATTCTGGAATTCCCACATGGTTTAAAAAAAAGAAGAAAATAAAAAAAAAATCCACTGAAAAAATCACTAAGAACTCTCAGGCAGCTCCCTGGTGCCATTAGTTTTGCCTAAGATAGCAGCAGGACAGGGAGTTAAAATGATAATCCTACCATCACAGATTCACATCACCCTATAATCTTGGTCTCACAGCCCTGTCCATGTCCAACTCACTCTCAATAAAAGTGGTGGGGGAAAAAAAGATACATTCCTTGACCTCAGCAAGCATCTTTCTGTTCTCCTGGGCTACTTTTTTTTTTAAAATTTTATTTTATTATGTTATGTTAATCACCATACATTACATTAGTTTTGGATGTAGTGTTCCATGATTCATTGTTTGCGTATAACACCCAGTGCTCCATGCAGTATGTGCCCTCTTTAATACCCATCACCAGGCTAACCCATCCCCCCAACCCCCTCCCCTCTAGAACCCTCATTTTGTTTTTCAGAGTCCATAGTCTCTCATGGTTTGTCTCCCCCTCCGATTCCCCCCCTTCATTTTTCCCTTCCTACTATCTTTTTTTTTTTTTTTTAACATATAATGTGTTATTTGTTTCAGAGGTACAGGTCTGTGATTCAACAGTCTTACACAATTCACAGGGCTCACCATAGCCCATACCCTCACCAATGTCTATCACCCACACAACACCCAAAGAACAAATAATCCAATCAAGAAATGGGCAGAAGACATGAACAGACATTTTTCCAAAGACATCCAAATGGCCAACAGACACATGAAAAAGTGCTCAACATCTATCAGCATCAGGGAAATCCAAATCAAAACCTCAATGAGATACCACCTCACACCAGTCAGAATGGCTAAAATTAACAAGTCAGGAAATGACAGATGTTGGTGAGGATACGGACAAAGGGGAACCCTCCCCTGGTCTACTTCTAAGCAAGATACATACAAAACAGGAAGCCAAAAAATGATTAATCCAATGCGTCAGTAAAAAATAAGAATATTTAAATAAGTAAAAAGAAGAGTAATAAGTAGATTTTTTTCCCCCAACTGTTACTCTCCAATCTATTGAAGTTTCACTATAGGCTTTAAAAACAAATTTAGAGGGGCGCCTGAGTGGCTCAGTCGTTAAGCGTCTGCCTTCGGCTCGGGTCATGATCCCAGGGTCCTGGGATCGAGCCCCACATCGGACTCCCTGCTCTGTGGGAAGCCTGCTTCTCCCTCTCCCACTCCCCCTGCTTGTGTTCCCACTCTCGCTGTGTCTCTCTCTGTCAAATAAATAAATAAAATCTTTAAATAAAAATAAAAAGTAAAAAATAGAAACAAGTTTAGAAAAAAGAATTACAATTTCATGGGAAGAACTGCAACAAAAACAAAAATTTCTCAGAGATCATATCTTGCCTACAACATTGAACCATCTAGTAACCCCACATCACCTGGGGTTGCTGTGACAATTACAGATCATCTATGTAAAGTGCCTAGCACAATGCCTGACACATTGTGGTTAAAACAGTAACCACTGTTACTGTGGTAAGTACTTTGGATATACTGATAAACAGATAAACTTTACTATATTATGAAAATTTAGTTCATTCTCCTTCAAGCAAGACTATAGCTTTACTATAGTCCCTGGCATAGCTGGGCTCACGATTTCAGAATTCATACCGTCCTGGGTCTCCCTGCTCCTGAGTCTCCCGACCTCCAACCTTCCACCCCTATATGTGCAGCCAGCCAAAGCCAGAGGAATAGTTTATGAAAAGTATTTCCTGGAGCAATCAGGGAAAGAGGATTCTACAGGATTCATACTAAACCTAAAAGAGCCCAATCTAATTCTAAAGTCTTTGCATTTCACGGTCTCTCCCGTATCAGTGTGAACAAAATTATTTTCTTTATTAAGTATCTACTAAGTGCCAAACACTGTGCTAAATGATTCCACTAGGGACACCTGGGTGGCTCAGTCAGTTAATCGTCTGCTTTAGGCTCAGACGGGGTCCTGGGATTGAGTCCCACATTGGGCTCCTTGCTCAGCAGGGAGCCTGCTTCTGCTGTTCCTTCTGCTTTTGTGTGCTCTCTCTCACTCTTTCTCTCTGAAAATAAATAAAATCTTTTTAAAAAAGAAAATAAAAATAAATAAATGATTCCACTAAAGATGTCTCAAATGAAAAACAACTTTTTGACTAGGCTAATGAGGCTTTTTATTTTAGTTGTATCAGGACAAGCCCTCCAAAATACAAAAGTACTAAGGCATTAGATATCCTTGTCACTTCATTCTACCATTGGCCTCCAATGAAACTCTGGACTTAACCTAATTAACTACTGCAGCAACTCTCAGGGTCTTTGACATTATAATGTGCATTATAAATCTCTAAAAAGAGATATAGTATTACCATTTCATAAACCCATCTGACCCCTGAACCCTTTTCTCCTAGAACTCCAATTTACATAATAATTAATGGTTTCACAGAGGATTAAAACTTAATTGTATCATTAATAGGGATGATTAGAAATAAAGATATATGAGACTAATATGGCAAACATTGAAAGAAATCAATGTAATTATTTTTTTAATAATAATGAAAGATTTTAAGTATTTAGAGGAGGACAAAAGCTATAGAAAGATTCTTCCTACTACTCACTCCTACTTATATACAGGGTTTTCATGAAAAGCAATAGAAGCAAAGCAATGAAAGTTCTAAAATAGGAATCTGAAAATACAAAGTATATGAAACATAATGCCAATAAGTTCTGAACAAATGCAGGAATGCTATTTTTTTTTAACTGAGGTTATCATTTTATTCTTTCATCCAACCTTTTGAGCCTGAGCTCTCTGGTGCTCAATCCCAGTAGTAAGAACCCCTTATGTCACATGACCCAAATGCCAATTCAAACTGGGTCACTACATTTTCTGTCATTTTATTATAGGAGGATAGATCATTTATTTTTTGTCTCTTTCCATTACATCCCCTTAAACAGCCACAACGTATCTTCATAGCCGTTAGCCAACTAAGAGATCTGTGACCTACTCCAGCTGCCATTAACATCTCATATTGAACTACTAGACTAAAGAACTTTGATTTTTCATGCTATGACTAAACCTTAATGTACCCAGGCTCTAATAATCAAGAATAAGATCAGATATTTATACACAGTCCCTACTATTTACTACTACAGACAAGCTGTGTCATTTTAATGAGAGATTTTTAGATTTTTCTCTCCCCCTTTCTTCTCCCAAATTTCTTATTCAGTATTCTTTGCATGTGACTACTTTATTAAAGTGGTTCAATATTTAATTAAGGATTAAACAGTAAAGCAGTTTGCCCATTAAACTATAAAAACCTTTAGTGTTTACACAGCTTTTTAAAATTAATTAAATAACTTAATAGAAGTTTAAAAACTATATTTAAAAGTGAGCTGTGAGAACATACAAGTTATTTTGATGATAGTAAGCCATGACAAAACGTAAGCATCAGTAATGATAGAACATACACATAGTGCCAGCAACCAAAGGAGATCCCCAAAGCTCAGGCATCCTGAACCATAATCTGCAATGTCCATCAGTTGAGCACACAGAACTTGGCACTGATATAGTGACTCTTGGAACAGGAGAAGCACGTCAGGTTATCTAAGGAGGCCCAGAAGGAAACACAATACATATTTCCAGGAAAAGAGCTCAAAATGAGTATTTTTAAATTAAATTGTTTAAATTCAATTCCTCTTTCACTTAATTGTTAAATATTGAGTCTGAGCCTTGTGTTTATTTTCCTAGTGATAGAAAACATTGAATTTCTCTTAAGAGAAAAAATCCCCAAAGGAGCCTAATAAAGTCATCTCATTTCAGATTATCTTTCAGTTTATTCTATTATTTTTTAAAGACTTTATTTATTTATTTGAGAGACAGAGCATGAGCGGGGTGAGGGGCACAGGGAGAGGGAGAAGGAGAAGCAGACTCCCCACTCAGCAGGGAGCCTAAAACGGGGCTCAATCCCAGGACCCCGGGATCATCACCTGAGCAGAAGGCAGAGGCTAATCGACTGAGCCACCCGGGCCCCTTTCAGTTTATTTTAAATAAGTAAGTTTTGTGGTGTTGTTTTTAATCCACAGATCCAGAATTTGGTGTCAAGTTTTTCCTAGTACCCATTGACAAATTCTACATTTTGTTTATTATATTTTATTATATTTTCTTGTATAGTAAATACACTGTGGTAGAACTGAAAATATGTGCTTCCTAAAATGAATAAATGCCAAGAGTACTGGCTATGGAGCTTTCCTGCTGCGTTAGTTTCTTGGACACGTGAACAGAAAACTGAGAGCTGAGGCAGGGCGTGACTATCCAAGCCAGACAAAATGCCAGGCAATCTGAGCCACGAGGAACGGTCACATGACCACTGTTGTCACAAAGCAGCACTGGTATTTGTGTTACCTAAGTAATGGGGTGGAGGGTTGGGGATTCTCCTTAGTCATCTGGTGCTCTTAGTTCTCCTTTCTGAATCCTTCCACTGTGATATATAATTAATGATGGCATGATTACAATGTGTGAAGGGTATGTTAGGCTTTCATGATCTCCAGTTCACTAACTCCTGTGAAAACTGTGATCTTACATATGCTTTCCCAGTAACCTACAGGTCTTATGGAATACCATCACCAGCTTCCAGTTCCCTGCCATACCACCACTGTTCAGCTTTACTACTTACATTACATAAAAAAAACACTGTTTTTCAGGTTTTATATGCACACACACAATTTAGTATTTAAAAACCATAAACACGTTAAGACAATTAAATGTATCCTAATTAGATTCAACTAATCAACAATTCTGAAAACCAATTATTTAAAACCACTGCCTTTTACTTCAGAATTTTTCTAAGTCAGTCCTTCTTTCAGTTCCTTCATCTTATTCCTGACTTTTATACTGCCCAACTATAGGAAAAATCTTTAAATTATTTGACCATAAATGCTCTTACAAGTAAAACTTAAAAGTACTAAAACATTCTAAATTGGACGTGCTGGGAACCAAACATACCCATGATGAGTCTGTGCTGTAATTTAAAGACAAACTGACTTGTTTCAAATCAATATTACTTACAGCTCCAGCCTCTACATCTTTGCTTGAAATATTCCCCTGTCCTTTTTCCTTCTTCTATACATGGTCAACACAGCCTCCTGAAATTATTTCAATCCCCAGTTCTGTGCAGTTATTTTCAGATGATTCTACTCTACAGATACGTACTCACCCATCCCAGAATACATGGCTTACAGTCCACATCACTTACCTTATATGTTAATATTATACCTCATATTATTACTTTATACTACTCTTCAACTTCTCAGACGTCACAGCTTTCCATCTATCTACACTATGGCCCTTCTGAAGGCAAGGAACATTGCTTTTCCTTCTTCGAAACCTGCACTAATCTTCAATAGAGTAAGCACTCAAATTATTTCACAGAATAATAAAGTTTCATAGCTGAACCTACAAATCTTTCACTGCAGATAAAAGAGGAAGCCTAGAAAGGTGAAATTACTTGTCCAAGGTTATTCAACTGGTAACTGAATCAGGGCAAGAACCCAAGTGCATGAATCTAATTTAGTGTTCTTTGTTTTAGCCCATGTTAAAAGAAAGAAATTGTGCTAAAATACACTTGTTCACTTTCCAGTTTCAATAAATACAAAATGCTAACCTGTGTGTATAACCAAGAATCTTTCATTGCCTCAAAATTACCATTTACTTCAATATTAATCCTTGGCCCATCCTGACAATGATGGTGATGATGATTATACATATTAAAATACATATATAATATGTAAGTGATTTGGTTAAATGTCCAGTGACCCAGAACAGCCTTTATTTTGTGTAACTTACTTCTTCCTTTTTAAAGCATCATGTTGGTGGGGAGGGTGGGTTGGGGACTCAAACTAAATAGTCCAGTTTTACCCAAGTTCTAGTTAACCAGGATTTTATCTAAATAACAATAAAGAGTTCATTGACTCCCTCTGAATCTTACTGTTCAAGAAGTCTTCTACAATTTGTTTATGGAATAATTAAAAAAAAAAACAGCTACTTGATAGTCTGATTAACCTAAACTTTCCTTCAGAGACTCTTCTATCATCTGCCTAAGTCCTCAAGGGAAGTGGGGCCATTTAGATGCAGAAGAGAACAGCTGGAGCATGAACTGACAGATCTACTTGTAGAGATTAGCCCCAAGAGGAGAAGTGCTTAGTTCTCAGTTAACTTTGTGTATCCTAACGTAAGAAAATTCCAGGGAAATAAAATTATAAATATGGAAATTTCACAAACTAATCACTGGATAATTCTATGGCTCTATGAACCACAACAGGGATGATTCTGTCAAAAATGCCTTCCACTGGTATTAAACTAATTTCATCTGAGAGTAACAGCACAGTGATGATCAAATGAAAAATTTCTATTAAGTTATTATAAAAAACATCTACATCTCCAGTCAGACTTCTTTTACTAAAATGTAAGTGTTATGGATTAAATAGTAACCCCCTCCCTAAAAGTTATGTTGGAATCTTAGCCCCAGTACTTCAGAATATGACCCTACTTGGAAACAAGGTTGTTGCAGATATAATCTGTTAAAATGAAGGCCCCCAATTCAATATGACTGGCATCCTTATAAGAAAAGGAAATCTGGACAGAGAGGCACATGTAGAAGGAAGATTATGTGAAGAAACACAGGGAGAAGATGGAGAGAGAGAAGCTGGGACAGATCCTTCCCGCACAGCCCTCAGAAGGAACCTACCCTACCAACACTAAAAATTCAGACTCTAGCCTCCAGAATTATGAAGACAATATTAATTTCTGTTACTTGTGGTACTCTGTTACAGCAGCCCTAGCAAACTAATACAATAAGCAACAAGAAATAATTTTAGAAGTGTCTATAAGGTAAATACAAAATAGCACTGAACTAGAAATTCAAAAGGCCCAGATCCTAGGTTTTAAATCCACAAGCTCTGGCATAAATTTCTGCCTCAGTTTTCTCATCTATACCTCTTTCAGGTTGTTGTCAGGATAGGACTTAATAATGTGTGTGAATGTCCTTTAAAAAGGGTCCTGGGATCAAGCCCTGCACCAGGCTCCCTGCTTCTCCCTCTCCCTCTGCTGCTCCCCCCTTCTTGTGCTCTCTCACTCTCTCTGTCAAATACATAAAATCTAAAAAAAAAAAAAAAAAAGAAAGAAAAAGTACAAAGTATTAAGTAAGTAGAGAATGTTATCATCTGACATTTACTTAACACATTTGGCTTTTAGGTGAGAAAAACAGCAAAGTTATGAAAAAAGTTTGTAATGCCCACATTTTTTCCTCAGAAATGAGAAAGTAATGACTCAAGATGTTTAATCAAAAACTAAATCAAATACACAGTACAAGTTAAAGTACATCCTCATCAACATTTCTTTATTTGTTAATTTTGAAACCTGCAATTCCCCCCTAAAAAACAAAGAAATAAACACCCAGAAACATTCACAGTTCACAAACTGATTCATTCATCTAACACTTGTTTAGTATCTACTCTATTCCTGAAGCCAGATTAAATCTTTAAGATACAGAGCTCAAAGAAATGGGCTCTGATTTCAAGGAGCTCCCTCAACAGTAAAGGAAATAGGAAGTGATTAAATAAAGATTCACATGAGCCATGAGCCTTATATACATAGAACAACAGAACAGAAACATATTTCAGTACCTACATTTGAATAGGATAATATTTTATTTTCTGGAATTGACAATGCTTTAGACAACATATATAGCAACACTTCAAATGGATTGAAGTTGCTCAACTTTCCTTCTTAGCTCTTTGTTAACCATTGCTTCGTGTTCTATGTTCATCTCAGATTTTTTTTAAACCAGGTTTAAACAAAAACTGTTTTTCTTTAAATTTGCTACATTTGTTATTCTTTTGTGTTGGGAAGAGGATTATAGTTAGAGCTTCCTAACTGGATTATAGTTAGAGCTTGCTAAATCAGAAAATTAATGTTTCAACTTTTACTGAAAATTCTTCTAAAATACTTACCTAGTTTGTATGTATGGATAGTGTATCTCAATTAAAACTGTTTTTGAGGGGCGCCTGGGTGGCTCAGTTCATTAAGCATCTGCCTTCAGCTCAGCTCATGATTCCAGGGTCCTGGTATGGAGCCCCTCCTGTGGCTCCCTGCTCAGCCAAGAGTTTGCTTCTCCCTCTCCCTCTGCCCCTCCCCGCCCCCTGGCTCATGCTTTCATTCCCTCTCTCTCAAATAAATAAATAAAATCTTAAAAAAAAAAAAAAGCTGTCTTTGATGTCTAAAGATTTTCCAAGTCTCGAGGAGTCAGCTGAATATCAGTGATCCAGGCATGGTTCTACAGCTCTAAATACAGAAGAAACAGTATATTGGGTCGATCTTTAGCCCTAGGTGGAAGATAGGTGGGAGAGATTAGGGCTAAAAGTCAATTTAAGGACAAACAAATCCACTAGGAAAAAAACCTTTTATTGTAAATACCTATTTATTTATTTATTTATTTGGAAAAATATGTGAGACAACTGATCCATTTTGACTCTAAGTTAAAGACTGACAAGGAATAGTTTGATCTAAGAGCCAAGCTACACGAGTGTAAACAAACGTATGCATGAAATAGTGAAATGACTCAAAAAGTCTTTATCACTCTCTTTTGTTTACTTATGTCAATAAGAACTTGAAAGCTATATTTACAAAGGCTAAAACACAAAGCAGATAATCTCTCAATGGATAATTGGGTTGACACTATTAGGATCCAGGAGCTGAAAAGGCAGCAGAAGTAACAGCCCCCATTTTCTGGAAGTTTAAAATTCAATGAGAAGGGACACCTGGGTGGCTCAGTCGTTAACCATCTGCCTTCAGCTCAGGTCATGGTCCCAGGGTCCTGGGATCGAGCCCCGCATCGGGCTCCCTGCTCACGGGAAGCCTGCTTCTCCCTCTCCCACTCCCCTGCTTGTGTTCCCTCTCTCGCTTTATCTCTCTCTGTCAATAAATAAATTCTTTAAATAAAAAAAAATTAAAATAAAATTAAATTCAATGAGAAAAAACAAGTAAAATAAATAAATTCAAACAGAAGCAAATACATAATCAAGTATCTCGATGCAGATAATTCTCTTCCCATTTTTTCCTCCTGATCTCTTTTACCTTTCTTTTTTTTTTTTTAAATACTAAGAGGTTTTTTTTTTAAGATTTTATTTATTTATTTGAGAGAGAGAATGAGAGATAGAAAGCACGAGAGGGAAGAGGGTCAGAGGGAGAAGCAGACTCCCTGCTGAGCAGGGAGCCTGATGCGGGACTTGATCCCAGGACTGCAGGATCATGACCTGAGCAGAAGGCAGTCGCTTAACCAACTGAGCCACCCAGGCGCCCTCTTTTACTTTCTATTATACACTTTACCCCGTCCCTTTCCTGCCTTTTCTTTTATAATGTAGTTAAGCAAATACTTCTCAAACATATAGTTTCTTTCATTTTCTCCACCACTGTGTGCACAGTTACTATCAATTCTTTAATAATACCTTAATCAACTCATAACATATCAATAAATCTTTTTTTTTTTAAGATTTTATTTATTTATTTGACAGAGAGAGATAGCGAGAGCAGGAACACAAGCAGAGGGAGTAGGAGAGGGAGAAGCAGGCTTCCTGCCGAGCAGGGAGCCCGATGCGGGACTCGATCCCAGGACCCTGGGACCATGACCTGAGCCGAAGGCAGACGCTTAACAACTGAGCCACCCAGGCACCCCATATCAATAAATCTTAACCTAGCTCATAATATCGCACAGAAAATACAGACATATGAAAGTATAATAAAGAAGGAAAAGAGAGGGGTGCATGGGTGGCTCAGTTTGTTAAGTGTCTGCCTTTGGCTCAGGTCAAAATCCCAGGGTCTTGGGATCGAGCCCCACATAGGGCTCCCTGCTCAGCGGAGAGCCTGTTTCTCCCTCGCCCTCTGCCTGCTGCTCTGCCTGCTTGTGCTCTCTCTCTCCCCCTCTGTCAAATAAATAAAAAAAATAAAATAAAATCTTTAAAAAAGAAAAAGAAGGAAAAGAGAAACCCAAGAAACCTACCATATTTATGTTTAACTTGAGCTCCAAAAAATTAAGCAATTCAATGATAAATGTAGAAAGAAAAAACAGACAAAATTATCTGTGGTCTCCAAGAATTTAACAGATTTTTTTCTTTCTGAAAATGTAAAAACATGTCCACTTTTCTGTATTAGTTTCTTTATAAACCTTTCCAAAAGTAAAAAAAAATATATATATATAAAAAAATAATCAAATGAAAAGAAATGTATGAAAGCCATCATAGCCAGATGTGTAACACTGAAAGAATTATTCTTTTGTATATGTTAGGAGTCAGTATGGGATGCAGAGATTTCCCTCAATTCAGTATTTTAATTTAAAAAATTAAAAATTCATCAGAAGGAAAACAAGCAGAGATAAATTCTTACCAATACTTTTTGTTTGTGCTTTTAATTTTACACTATCAATTCAAATAGTCAACTAAATAGCCAGTTCTTACACAGTGCCCTCAAATTCAGCAAACCTACTCTATTAAATTAGAAAAGGAAAAAATTCAAGAGAATTTTTAGAATCTATTGAAAGAATTCCAATGGAGAATACCCTGTTAATTGAAAAACCAAACCAAACTCCCTTGATCCTAACTGCCGTGAATTGGGAAGATTATAAAATACAATGTAACTATGGCCAAACTATATTGGGATGTAAAAGATAAATTAAGGAATGGAGGTGGGTGAATGAGGACTGTCTACAAGATAACTTGAGGGAAGAACGTGGCTTCTTCACAAAGGCAATGCTTTCTTATGTTCTACTCTAATGTGATATGCCTTTCCATCTTTCATCAGTTTTGCTGTAAATGAATCTCAAACAAGGAACTGTGTAATCAAGACTAGCACTGGCTAGTGTTGCTCGATTAGAACTGGGCAAATGATGATGAGAAATGATAAAGACCTAGATAATTATGAACTTTAGTCAAATTTTTCTATGGAATTGCTATGTCAACATTTATTGATCATCTTCTAGAAGCCAAAGTATAATATGAGGGACTGATAAATGGAAAAAGAACTAGAGGACCTGAATTAGGAAACAGCCTCTCATTCTTAAAGAGTACAAACCTACCAACAGGAAAGTAAAAAGCACATTTCCCTACAAACCAAACATTGCCTCAAATATAGTATGAATATGCAAACACTAGGGAGATCCCAAGCATCACTCTTACAAGAGTGAGTAGGAATGAGAGATAAATTCTAAGAAGAAATGAGAGAGCTATATTTTAATAAAGGAAACAGGCAAAATGTGAAGGAGGAAAGAACATTACAGTCATGAAAACAAGAATAAAAATTTGTAAATCAAGTAAAAAAATTAAATATGATTCTAGGATTTGTTTTACGTAAATAGATAATTAATTTTAATGTCTTTAACATACCACAATACATCCTAAAAAACAAGGCAAGAAAATATATTTTTATACATACATTTGAATATAACTACACCTATTGCTGTTAAAATTCATTTAATAACTATAAAAATTACTAACTTGATTCTTCTCTTTCAGGCATAAATTGAAATAGTTGAGAGTGAAAAAACCTAAAGTAGAGCAAGTTTAATTCTATAAAGTTAGTTGTTTGTTCACATCTTTATGCAGGAAGAGAATTAAACAATTAGGTGCTTGTCCTTAACGGCATCTTTCTTCCAACTCCTACTAAAATAAAGGAAAAAAAAAGCCTGTTTATCTTTATAAAGGACTACACTCAGCTAACTAACTTATTCTGCTCTATAAGTTCTCAAGAAGATACATGTTCTAAATATACCAAAATATTAATAATTCTCCTTTCAAGATAATTAATATTTATTTAAAATCTGGAAAGGAAACATTTTCCTATAGCTCATCACTTTGCCAGAAATTTACAATATGCTTGGATAGCAGTATAATGAAATAGAAGGTAGTCTTTAAAAAGTTATTATCAATGAACACTCAATGAAAGTGGATTATCAAAAATATATCCAGAGCATAAGGGGGGAAAAGTTAAGCCTTTTAAGACCTGCCAGAAAAATCCAAGATAACAAGTAATTCATCTTCAGATAAATCACCAAAAGGAAAATGGTTTTACATCTGTAGACTATTTGTGATATATAAAGAGATATAAAAATTGTAGCAGACAAATAAAATGGATCATCCTGCCTGATAGGAGAAAATTAAAATCTTTATCTCAACCAAAAATTAGATAACCCCAGCAGCAGATGGAAGTAGTAAAGCACACTGGTTAAGAGTGTGGGTTCTGGAGCATGACTACCTAGATTCATATTTTTATTCCTCCACCTCTTAATTTAGCTGTGTTGGCTATATAAAAGTGCCATAATCTTTCTATGACTCAATTTCCTTATCTATAGAGCAGGTGGTAATAATAGTACCAACTGCAAAGCTGGAATGAGGTTTACATGTGTTAATACAAAAGTGGAGGATTTAGTGCCTGGCATTTGAAATGCAACTGTAAGGTATTTAAAATATTTTCATTATCACTTGCTATTATTATAGACTAAATAGCTATTCTGAAGCTTCAGACATTTCTTTGGAGATTACCTATTGTAGCTATTATTAACCACTAGCTCTTCATGCAAAATATCAAAATATTGATATATTGGTCTGAGCTTACATTTATAGGTACATTCTCCCACCATATGACAGTAAAATGGACTTTTAAGGTATAAATTCATAAGGACAAAGAATCCAGAAGATGAGACAACAATAAACAAAATTATGGTAAATGACTTCTCCCATCTCAGAAATCTGAATACTAATCAGCCAAAGGTTAAGTAAAAACAACTCAATTTATATGACAAAATCTCCAAAAGAATAAATTGGCAGTACCAAGTACTTCTGGAAGAGGGAAAGTATTACGAACAGGAGGACTGTTAAAAATCTGTTTGAGGGACGCCTGGGTGGCTTGGTGAGTTAAGTGTTTGCCTTCGGCTCAGGTCATGATTCCAGAGTCCTGGGATCCAGTCTCACATTGGCTTCCTGCTCAGCAGGGAGCCTGCTTCTCCCTCTCCCTCTGCCCCTCCCCCCAACTCATGTGCACAGGAGGATCTCTCTCTCTCTCTCTCTCTCTCTCTCTCTCTCGCCCTCCCTCAAATAGATAAAAATCTTTAAAAAAAAATCTGTTTGAAAAGCTATTAGAGTCCAATTCCCAACTCTACCTCTCCCTCACTCCAGTTAAGACGAGTGCCCCTCCCCAGCCCTGCAGAACACCAGAGGTTTATTCTCATTTTTTTAAAGATTTTTTTAACTTTATTTTTAAGATTTTATTTATTGTCAGAGAGAGCACGTGAGCAAGAGCACAAGCAGGGGGTGGGGCAGGCAGAGAGAGAAGTGGGCTCCTTGGGAGCCTGATGTGGGACTCCATCCCAGGACACTGGGATCATTAACTGAGCCAAAGGCACGTGCTTAACAAACTGAGCCACCCAGGCATCCCCCCTTTTTAAAGATTTTTGTATTTACTTATTTGACAGAAAGAAAAGAGAGAGAGCACAAGCCAGGGGAGCGGCAGACAGAGGGGGAGGGACAAGCACACCCTCGCTGAGCAGGGAGCCCAACGGGGCTTGATCTCAGAACCCTGGGATCACGAATGGGACCAAATGAGCCACCCAGGCACACCATTTATTCTCATTTTTTAAATGGTTTATTTTTTTCTTAATGGTCTATTTTTAAATGGTCTATCATTACTAGATGACACAAGGCAAGTTTAGAACAGACAACTCACTAAAAAAAGAGAGGAATAAAGAGAAAGTCTCTGTGCTTCTTCCCCAATTTGGTTTCCAAAACACTGAAGAGAGTCTCATACCCTCCAGGCAGGTAACAAAGATTCTTCTCTGGGGAATCTAAGCAGCCTAAAATAACACATCTAAAAATATGGATATCAGAAATTAGGACAGTCCAGCCAGATTATTCTGAAAGTCAGATTACAAGAACTGACACTCCTCTCATAAATCCTCATCCACAGATATAGAACTAATGGGCAACTTTGTAAAACTCTTTTGAGAATGCATAAGTGAACAGATTAGCCAAGGACTATCACACACTTAAGGAAAGCCTGAAATAGGAAAGACAAAGACCAAAGCAAGCAAACAAAAAAGAGTAACTTGGAAGAAACAGATATGTAAAAAGAAGAAAATGTCCAAAAACTATCATTAATAACCTTCAAAGAGATAAAAGAATGTAAGGATACATGAAACAAAAACAGAATAGCATTAAACAAAAGTAGAGATCCAGTAACAGAATTTTTTTTCAAGATTTTTATTTATTTATTTGAGAGAGAGAGCAGGGGGAAGGGAAGAGAGAGAGAGAATCTCAAGTTGATTCTGTGTTAAGCACAGAGCCTGACACAGGGATCGATCCTAGAATCCTGAGATCATGACCTGAGTCGAAAGAAATCAAGAGTTGGACATTTAAACAACTGAATCACTCAGGCTCCCCCAGGAGAATTTTTTTACTCTATGAGGGTTGAAAAATAAAAATGAGGAAATCTCCTAATAAAGTACAACAAAATAAAGTGTGGAAAATAATTGAAGAAAAAAGATAAAATAATTAGAAGACCAGCCTACTAAGTTCCTGCAACATCCAAAGAAAATAGGAATTCTAAAAACAATGAGTGAGTGAGTAAGTGAATAAGACAGACAAGAGACAGAGAAATGAGGGAAGGAAATCAAAGAACTAACTCCAAAAAGAAAAAAAAAATCCCATAATAGGGCATGGTTTCCTAGGTCAAAAAATACTCAAGAAACTACTATAGAATCTGTTCCACTAAAATAAGGACCCAACAAAGAGGAAATCGGGTAACAGGGGATCCAACACAAAACAGAAGCAAAAGGAATCCCTAGGATGACAGGTATGGTGGGAAGGGAGAGTCTATCACAACAACTATGCCAAAGACCAGGAGAATATCCAGTAGAGATTTGATTAGAACAGTAGAGACTAGAATATCCGGTATAGTACAGAAGAGTCTGAGAGCTACATCTTCAAGAAAACGAAATTAATAGATTATGAGGATATTTAGACAATACGAGAGAGTTTCAGGTTAAATTCATGATACGTACATAGAAAATTAAGCTACCTCTTAACAAATAAATATATTCAAGGAGAAACAAAACTGTGTACAAAAAGAAAAAGGGGGGTACCTGGGTGGTGCAGTCAGGTGAGCGGCCAACTTTGGGTTCGGCTCAGGTCTGATCTCAGGGTTGTGAGATGGAGTACCGCATCAGGACTCAGAGCTCAGTGTACAGTAAGCTTGAGATTCTCTCTCTCCCTCTCCCTTTGCCCCTCCCCCTCCTCTCTCTAAAATAAGTAATAAAAAAGAGAGAAAAGGAAATCATAGAATACTGCTACATGGCAGAACTATGAAGAGCACTTATATAGTTATAATAATGTAAACATTAACTACTACTCTAACCAAGATTAGAATAACTATAGTGGGAGGATGGGAAGGCCAGAAATGTGTATGTGGCTTTGGGAAAAGGACAAATGGGAGAACAAAATTTTCATCTTCCACTGTGGGAACTCAAGAGACAGTATCTAATAAAAAAATCAAGTAGCAGCAATATAAATTTGTTATATAGAGGTATGAAAATAAGTAACAAAAGAATCAAGTAAAAGAATTAAAGATAGTTGTCCCTAAGAAATAGGAAATGGGATAAGGGTGACAGCAAGCAATGCAGTTTCTCATTACAAGCCTTATAGAACTATTTGGCACTCTTTCAACAATGTGTTTGTAAAATATTAATAAAATACATGTAATGATAAAGTTACATCAAAATAAAAAAAATAATTTCCTAATTATAGTCTTAATACATGCTCACATAATTGGAAAACTGCACAGGAACTAATAACAAAAGAATTTTGCCATCTAGATAAAACTGTTAATATATTGCTGTATTGCCTTTGAATATTTTTGCTACATAAACACATACTCATAATGTAGTTTTTGCTTTTAAACAAAGATTCAGATTCATGCTGAATATGCAAATGTACATGATCCTTTTCAATTAACATTACATAATTAACATTTCTAAGGTCCTTAAATATTCTCTAAAAACACCATAATATTCCTCCCCATCCTCAAGCATCACGTATGTAATCATTTTCCCACTAACTCTTCAGCTTATAGTTAACATTTTCCTTTCTCAAACTCCCATCCCTTGATTTGTGGTGTCTTCCCTGATTATCTTTTTCTCTCTAGCCACTTCTTTCTCCTTTCTGGAATCCTTCTCCTCAGCCTACCCCTTAATGTTGGTGTCCCACAGATTTTGATCCTCCATTTTCTCTCCTCATCCTGGATAACCCCAGTAACAACATTATATCCTGATAAATGACAATCTCCAAGTTCTGTTAATTCTACCCTTTAAGTAACTTGAACCTACCAGCTTCTGCCCATCACTTCCACCATCTACTTCAAACCATTATTATCACCAGCCTAGCTTCCTAACTGATCTCCCAGACTCCACTTCTGCCCCCTTTTAAAGCATTCTCCACATTAGCAGTCATAAAAACACAAACCTAATCTCATAGCACTCTGCTTAAAACCCTTCAATAGTTTACTGTTGTTTTAGAACAAATTCCAAAATGCTTTCTTGCCTATAAGGTCCTATAATCTTGCCCAAGCCAACTTCTCCAGCTTCATTCTACACCACTCTCCCTCTGGTTCTCTATGCTCCAGCCACACCACCTTTTCTGTTCTTTAAATCTACCAAAACCTCTCTTGTCTACAGGCCTTGGCACATGCTGTTTACTCTGCCTGAAACAATTCCCTCCCCTACACCCTAACTTTCTCCTTGGCAAACTCCTAATCAACTTGGACAAGACCCTCAAATTGCTCATTTGTATTCTATGTAAACACTGCCCCTGGAGTTGGGCAATACTAGAGCTCTGAAATCTAAGACAGGGAGCACTTTAATAAAAGAATTTTCAATTTTTCTGTTTAATGTCTGTGTCCCATGGGAATATAAACTGCACAAGAACAAATCTTGTTCAATGCTGGTTCCTCTGCACCTAGCAAAGTGCCTCCAACACAGTAGATATCATTTTTTAATGAATAAATGACTCCCAAACCTGTATGTTGGTGTTCAAAACTCCCCTAAATTCTAAATCCATATAATCAAGTACCCTCTCCACCTAGAACTCCTATAGGTATCTCAAACTCAACATATTCGGGCCTTAACTAATTTGTCAGATATTACTTCCTCTCTGTATTTTTCCCCATGCTGCCCCTTAGTGGCACCCTGTCAATTCTGCTCCTCAAATCTACTTTGATTGATCCTCTTTTCCACCTATTTTGTCACAGCTTTTAGTTCAGTCCCTTACCAAATTTTATCTGAATTACTACAATAGCTTAATAAGGAATCTCCACACAACCAGCATCAAATTCGCCTCTCTCCTAACCCCAGTGCCAACATAATCATCTTTTTAAAAACTAAAACAAATTTGGTCCTATCATTCCCACGCTTAGAATTCTTCAATGATCTTTTCCCTATATGTGAACTACTACTCTTGTAATACTACTATACTATGGGCAGTTTGCTGAAAACAACAAAATCTCTTATTTCTTGTTTATTTGTCCTCTCTAGTGCCTCTGTCTGTATGCCCATCCTCTCTTACCCATTCTGCTTTTTATCTTTTAAGACGCAACTTAAAGGTATGTTCCCCCAAGAATTTTCCTGACCACACTACTCCAGGCTGAGTTGGGTGCCCTTCCTCTGTGTTTCCACAACATGCTGGGTATCATAGCATTTTTTACACAATGACATAATTTACCTGCCTGCCCTTCTATCTGATCTTGAGTGCACAAAAGTGCTACATGTTGTTTAATCTTTGTATTCCCAGAATCTATTAAATTGTAAGTCCCCAAAACTATCTGCAGCATGACTATCAATATAATGACATTATCGGTAACAAGATGTTTGGTACAAATTTTATAATTTTTACACAATTATATGTTACACAAATATGTGGTTTGAACCTCACCAGTAGAATTTTCCCTTTTAAAATTTCCTTTAGTTAATTGTTCTTTAAATACTATATTCACAGTTCTAAAACTTTAGAAAAATAGAAGAGTATTTCCTGATTCTTTATAGCACCTGTGGGTAGGCACTCCTCTTTGGGTCTCTTGCACTCATATATGTCTTCTTGGGAACACCAGGAATGCAAGATCTTGACCATGCTCTATTCAGGTCATTCTCTGGGTTGTGTGTGCAGTGAGCAACCTTGAGGGATGAGGTAAAGTCACCCTCCAGGACAAAGAACAGTCTTGCTCCTCAGAGGCAACCGACTATATGTACAACATTTATCTGTACCATACTGCATCACCTCCATGGGACTTGGGGGCAAAGAAAAGTAAAGCAAATACGCTAATGCACATGCTACTTGCTGTGCCAAGAGTAAATAAAGTCATCTGTCTCTGACCTAGGAGTCTCCTGTCTTCTACCAGCACCTGTGAAATAGTAAAAGGCTACTTACAAGTAGAGTGAAATCAAATCCCAAACCCACCAATTTGCCTCTTGGCAATTTACCAACCTCTACAATCAAATATACAACATCTAAACCTGAATAATACCATCATTTCTTCCTTTACTATCCATTTTAAACAAACATGAAAATCCATGTTCCCCACAAATTTCAACTTACTTACATTTCAAGATTTTCTACCTGCTTATTTTTACCTTTTTTACTGTTTTCATTATTTTTTCTCCAACCAAATAAACTTTATAGTTCTACTTGTGTTTTCATTTTCCTCTTTTATTCTATATGTCTCTCTAATTATAAGATATAAAACCCACACCCAAACAAATCACAAAGCCTACCAACAAGTTACCAGTGCCAATCAGTGGAACACACATGGTTGTGGTCTCTCCACATAAAAAAGCTGTCAGCAGAGAGCTGAAGCATGTTAGTACCTCTTCTGATGTGAGTTCCAATCCAGCCCCTGAGAACTGTTTGCATCACCCTCTGGTTGGTGAGTAGCTCTTTTTCATCATTTATTTATAAGTTTTCCTTTTCGATAATAGACCTTCCCACCCTCCCAGACATTGAACAAATAACTATGAAATTATATTTCTGAAAAAGGCAGGGAAAGGCAACAAGGGAAGCTCACAGTGGCACATTATCAACAGGGAAATGTTTTTTTAGGAGTTTACATAAGAAACGGTGGATGGAGGAAGAAACTATCAAGGTTTTTCATTGTGGCTATAATATAAATAATGTACCACAGACAGAGATAGAATTCAGAGGACTAACTGGAACGTGTAGATCCAAAGTGGTTGACCAGCAAATAAAAACCCATACAAAAGCTGAGAAAAATAAAAGATAACAGTGATAAGAAAAAAAACAAAAACAAAAAACCCAGAGACAGGAATTAGCTTTGAAAGCAGGCAAAGTAGACTAGCTCACACCAGAGGTCATCCAGCAACTACCAATCAGCCACCTACTGGAGCAGAGCTCAGACTGATGGGAAACCTAAGCGCAAAAATTCCCCACATGCAAAGGAAGCAACTGAGACTTGAGATCAGGAAGCTGGTGGAGACTGAGGGTTTCACCAGCTTCACCCAGCAAGCTCTGAGCTGATATTTATATTAGTTAAATTTGCTAACTCAACTACGATAACAATATAAATTTTACATTTGAGATATTCCCAGGAGTGCCACACATGAAAAGAGGATATGTCAACTTGCTAATATTCAACGAATCTAAATCTTCAGGGGAATCTATATAAAAAAATGTACTGACTAGGGTCTTCCCTAATATGCAGCCACAAGTAATACCACGGCAAATGGGGCTGTAGCTTCTTTAACACATCAAAGCACTTTAGGCCACCGAAACTCTTGTAAACATCTAAGGCCAATTCTAATCTAGACACTGCTATAAACTCCTTACACAAATCTCTCACTTAAAATACAATTGATCTTTAATGAACATTAAATTTATGATTTTTCTCCACTTTCCCTCTACTTTTTATAAAAACAGGAATGTATCTTTGCCAGAATCATATAATATCATCCTTTCTTCAGTGAATGTTTATTATATCTATAGCATTTTTTCTACTGAAGCATCCTCGTTACACATTAGGATCCAGATGAGGTCATCAAAGGTTTCAAAATCAAGTATGATGATAACTTCCTGCCGTAGAAATCCATAGGCTGTTTCCAGGTCATAAGCATCAGCAACATGGGAAGTCTGCTCTGTGTCTTCTTCAGCAGTGAGTAGTTGCAGGTGGACTTCCCTCTGGGGTTACTCAGCTCCCCTTCTCCCAGGACTTATAGCCACCACTGCTCCTCCTTTCCCCCACAGTATCCCCCTACACCATCCTCCAAGAAGAGCCAAAACCAATCCCCAAGGAGAAGGAGGACATTACTATCTTCATCCAGCAAAGTCTGTTACTTCTTCTCAAAAGAAATACCTTCCATAGACTTCTCAATATCCACAATAAGGGGAGGTACAGGAAAAAGGTGTAGAATATGGCTTCCCACAATAGTAGAAACACCATAGGAGCCCAAGATGTTTTTACCCATCTTGATTATGAGCTGGAACTGAGAGTTGGCCAGAGGTAGCTAAGGGGACTCCAGAAGAGAGCTGGGCCTGTGTTTTAAAATGTACCCCAGAGGGGCGCCTGGGTGGCTCAGACAGTTGAGCATCCAACTCTTGATTTCAGCTCAGGTTGTGATCTGGGGGTCCTGGGATTGAGCCCCCACATTGGGCTCCATGCTCAGTGGGGAGTCTGCTTGAGGATTTTCTCTCCCCCCCTCTGCCCCTCTCTGGGCTTGTGCTCTTTCTCTCTGTCTCTAATGTCTCTCTCTAGAATAAATAAATCTTTTAAAAAAAGAGAAGAAAAGAAAATGTATCCAGGATTTGTTTTCATTGTGAGAGACATGGAGATAGCTGTCTTCATAAGAAGAGTTTATTATTATTCATAGTTCCCAGGAGGAGAGGGCAAGCCACTCCATACAAGGCCACATGGGAAAGCACCAAGTTGGTCTGGAGACAGACGGAACAAGGGGAAAACATGGGCACAGCATTTACCGTAATTTTCTCAGGAAAGGCTAGGGAGGGTAGGGTAAGTAGTTCTGGATTGTCTAATTTGAAGAATTTCAGCAGGCTCTGGGGTGTAGGGATTGCCCCTAGTTGCCTGCTAGCTGCCCCGAGGTACTATTAGGGCAGGTGGCTCAACCTGTGAGAACTCAATAAAGCTGGTGTGTAAGGGCTCTGGATTGGCTGGTGTGCATATGAAAGGCATACACCAGGGAAGTGCTATCCATAGGAATCCCAGCTATCTTTAGG
The DNA here is from genome assembly GCF_003265705.2 of Callorhinus ursinus. Taxonomy (NCBI): domain Eukaryota; kingdom Metazoa; phylum Chordata; class Mammalia; order Carnivora; family Otariidae; genus Callorhinus; species Callorhinus ursinus. The sequence goes on from NW_027397065.1 coordinate 783,223, forward strand.
AGTTAGCAAACCTCGGGAGGGGCAATCTGTCCCCAGCTAGCAAGGCCCTAAGATGTCAAAGAAACATAAAATATGGAAAATAAAAAATATGGCAAATTCAGCCTGGGATGTACTTCTAAGCTCAGAGCTCATCTAGATTGCACTTTTTTCATAAAATGCCTGTTCTGAGCTCCAGAACCTCCTTGAACTAAAAGCACTCCTTCCTTGAAGCACTACCAACCCTGTCTCTACCTTGTATCACCATGACCATGCGTTGATGGAAAATATACCTAAGTAGTTACTCCAAACAGTCTTCCCTTGGTTTCAAATTAATTGTTTACATCACAATTTGAAATCTGTATCACAATCCATTAAAATGATGGCATGGACTTTGCCACAACGTCTGACAAAGTCACACTATTGCCATCAGAATCATTTAGAAAACTAAAGTTTCCGGTGCTAAAAAGGTATATGTACAAAGCTTTTCAAACGAGACTGTCAGCTAATGTTTAGATGTTTGCATAAAATTTCAACAAAAGGAACACAAACTAATGCCTCAGGATTTCAAAGCCATCACTAATGTTTATCATCTTCTAGAAAAAAGGCAAGAAAGCTGACCAGATAAATATCAAGACATCTCCCTCTCTTCTCTGCTTCTAAGCTTCTGAACAAGATTTTTGTTCTACTTTAAAATGCCATCAGTCATGCACTCTAAGAATTCATAATTTGGCTTTAACCATTGTTCAGTGCAGTAGATGTTTAGCCATAGAAAAACTTAAATCTCTACATTGATTTTTTTTAACTGGTAAGACTGCATTTCACTATTGAACTGTGATTTCACTGTGGAACACGCTGCCTGATTATTCAACATAAAATATAAAACGAGATCTGCTTAACACACACACAAATAATATCAATAACCAAGGATTTTCTTTTTGCTATATTGTTTTCACAATCATAGACACGCTTGCTAGGTAATATGATCATCACAAGAAAAAATATTAGAGAACTAGTTTTAAAAACAAAACTAAGTGGGTAAAAAAGCAACTAATTAAGTTTGGATGGGTACCACAAAAAAATACTTGACAAGATAGTCACAGCAACAGAACATGACGGTTCAATCCCTATGCTTAAATAGTTAAGTCAGCTATTTAATCCTCTATCGGCCTTGAAAATCACAGTACCTAAAGATATTCCCAAATATCTTTCCTAACTTCTGAAGAACTCATCCAACTCAGACAAGAAGCAAACAATGTAACTCTCTAATGGACTGTGAGATCACAGATAAGGATATTTTGGTTTCCTGGACAATTTCATCAATATTATCATAAGGAATCAAATACCTTAGTAAAAATTAAAAAATTGCCAAGGTTCACTGATGAAAACTAGACAATTGTTCCAACAAAACTGGACTCTGCACCCACAGATACCACTTCCTGTTTTCGGGTTTTTATACATTCCCTGCTGCTCCACTCCTACATTGGCCCATGAGGGCACCTAGATCCTCATTTAAATTAATGGTCTGAAAACAGAAAAAAACAAAAAAACAAACAAAAGCCTTCCTTTCCTCAGTTCTCAGTAGAGCTGACACATTCAAGCATTCATCCAACAAACATTTACTGCACAAACACTAAATGTCAAGTACTTTTAAATATTAAAAGTTGAAACAAGCTTAACAGTAATTGCAGTAATAAGGCAAAGTCTGTGTATTAGTCTTCAAGTAGTAATCATTTTAACTATTCCAGAAACATTCAGATAACAGCTAGCAAATGGATATCCTAAGATTATTGTAAAGAATTGTACAGAAACAACTCTAGGCACTAGTTACATGATCTTGAACTGTACTTTATTTCTCTAAACTTCTGTTTACTCATCATATGTTAATAAGATGTACCTCATCTGGTTGTTGTGAGTGTGAAAGTATGCCAGTGTAAATGAAGGGCCTGGGGACAATGTGTGCTACATGGCAGAATTACACAGTAGGTCTCTTCCCTTTAAGTATGCATAAAAGCCCAACACTGCAGAATGGACAAAAACTACCACTCACTCATCTTTTTGTGGGCATATGCAATTATAGTATCACAATTCTATTTATTTTTACATGCTCAGCTCAAATGAATCCTTCCCCAATGTATCCACCTTTGAAACCTCCTAACACTTTGCTAGTAGTATCTCTCTAAAAGTATTGTGATTATTTATATACCTATTTTATCTCTTCTATATGAAAAGTTAACTTAAAGTCAGAAACTTTATTACTTTTGCTAATTTAAGAAGTTTTTAAAAATAAATTAAAACAAACTCTTTTAACACTGATCCATTTAGAAAAAAAGGACTATCCTGAATAATGAAAAGGTTCTATGTGAGTTATAAATGAAGAGTCAGCACCTTGTTTGAGATTACATTAATCCATCGTGAGCTTGTGTAAGTAATAATTAATAGAAATATAAATATATATATATATATATATATATATATATATATATATATAAGTGTGTGTGTGTGTGTGTGTGTACATAAATTTGCCCCTTAAGAAGGTTCTCAGTTTTCTGGAAAAGGAAAGATTCATAATGACCAGTAAACATAAGGATTACCACCAATGTGTTTGGTTATTATAGAAGAATATGGAGGTTCACTTCCCTCAACTCCATTTTTCTTCAACTTGTAGTCCCCATAAAAATATAGAGTGATTTTATTCCATCTTCAGACTGTGAGTAAACCCAATTGTATATACACAAGATATAGACAGAGTAAAAGTTTGACTCTTTGAAAATTGAGGGAAACACAGAAAAAAAATCTGGATTTTCTTTGAAATAATATAGTACATAGAGCTGAAGTTGTGAGGGTTGGGGAGGCAAAGGGAGGAGTTATTTGAAATATTTATTAAGTAAGGTTAGCCATGGGTTAATAATTGCTGATGATGGACACATGGGGGGATATTTTACTATTTTCTCCACATTTGTATGTTTGAAGTTATCCATCATAAAAGGTATTTTTAGAGTGTTGAGTGAAAAAAGAAACCAGAATTGATTCTGTACCAGAATATCATTAATATAAATTAAAAATTTATATATAATATATATGATATATAATATAAATTAAAAACTATGTGCACAGAACACCACCATATTTTTTTATAGATATAGACATATCCAAAGACATAAGTAGAGATGTCTAGAGGCAAAGAATGAGAACAGAAATTGTGGATAAAGGAGAACTTTGCTGTTGTTGTTTCAAAGAGCAAGTGGCAGGAAAGGTATTACATTTTATTTTATTATTATTATTTTTTAGATGTTTTATTTTTAAGTACTCTCTACACCCAACACGGGGCTTGAACTCACAACCCTGAGATCAAGAGTTGCACATTCCACCAACCAAACCACCCAGGAGCCCCAAATGAGAACTATTTTAAATAAAATAAAACAAGAGAGAGCCTTGTCCTTGACAAAGCTAACAGTGTGCCATTATCTGAGGAATTTAATTCAAATTTTTTCACCTGAGGTTTAAAAAGAAAACATTAAATAAATACAAAGTGCTCTAGGATCACAGACAAGGGGTAACTAAATCTGACTTGAGAGGAGGGGGTATTTCTGCCCCATAACTTAGAACTAGTAAATCAGAATCTCTGAGACTGGGCAAAAGGTTCAATTTCCATTTCACAGAGGAGAAACAGAAGGACAGTAAGTGAAGTAACACTGTAAGTTCATAAACAAGCAAGTAGGAGGGGTGGAATTCAAGCTTAGGAACAGAATTGCCACTCTTAAGTCCCTGTGCTTCCAGTGCTGCACTATTCTAATTTAAAACCTGCACACTGCTAACAGATTGAACTTCCTAAAATATTACTTTATCCCACAATGCCACTGTTCTTGGCATCCACAGAAAAAAATTAAATTCTGTATAGATTATATACCGCCCCCAATCATCCTCCAACCACTTTTTCAATATCCTATTTTTTTCCAACAGAAATCTCTCTTCTAGCCACACTAGTCCTCCTTACTTCTTTCAAAAGACCCACAACACCTCGAAGACTCTAAAAAACTTTCTCCAAACGAATACCTCTACTCTCCTCTATATTTATTTATATCCCATATATCCTACAAGTTCTGGTATTCAGAACACTTTCATAGCGTTAATTGAGCAACTGAAGTCCCACAACTACTCCAAAAAGCTTCCCTGATGATGTCAGCACACACCTTTTCCTTCTTTAATTTCCTTTGCACTTACTCTCCGTGCCATTCAGTTAACACCTATTACAGTAAAACCTCAATTATCCAGCATCATTGGGAAAGGAAGTGTTCCTCAGAAGCAAATTTTCCAGACAACTTAATCATTAATTTAGGAAGCAGCAAAGTTGAATAATGTTGACTTTAGTTATAGAAAGACATAGGTTCAAATCTCAGTTCTGCCACTTACTAGCTAAGTGGCTTTGAGCAAGTGTCAACAGTTTCATCATCTGTAAAGAGGGGATATACTAACTTCACAAAGTTGTCGTGGGTTATTAAAGAAATCACATGAAAAAGTCTGGTACAACATTCTTTAATATGGCTACAAAGTAATTCCAACTGCTATTGTCCACTAAAACAAAATAATTTCATCATATACACACACACACACACACATATATTGTGTATACACACACACACACACACACACACACACACACTGAGATTTTTCTTAGAGGACAGTGAATGTAAATAAATCACCATTTGGAAACTCATTCATTCAACATTCACTCATTCAATAAATATTTATCAATTCAGTAGAGATACAGGACACAAAATCAATGTATAAATATCATTTCTATATACTAATGATGAACTGTTAGAGAAATTTTTTTTAAAGATTTTATTTATTTATTTGAAAGAGAATGAGAGAGAGAGAGCACATGAGAAGGGGGAGGGTCAGAGGGAGAAGCAGACTCCCCACTGAGCAGGGAGCCTGATGTGGGACTTGATCCCGGGACTCCAGCATCATGACCTGAGCCGAAGGCAGTCGCTTAACCAACCGAGCCACCCAGGTGCCCCAAGAGAAATTTTTAAAAGTAGTCTCACCTAGGGGTGCCTGGCTGGCTCAGTCGGTAGAGCATGCGACTCTTGATCTCAGGGTTATAAATTTAAGCCCCATGTTGGGTGTAGATTACTTAAAAATAAAATCTTTAAAAAAATAAATAAAACTAGTCCCACTTATAATACCATCAAAAAGAATAAAATACTTACGAATAAATTTAACCAAGGAGGTAAAAGATCAGCACAATGAAAACTATCAGACATTGTTCAAAAACTTGGAAGTCACAAATAAATGGAAAGATATTCTTTACTTATGGATTTGATGAATTAATACTGTTAAACTGTCCAAACTACCCAAAGTGATCTACAGATTTTATGTAATCCCTATCAAAATTTCAATGACATTATTCACAGAAATAGAAAAAAAAAATCCTAAAATTTGTATGGAACTACAAAAGATCCCAAATAGTCAAGCAATCTTAAGAAAGGAGGCATCATGCTTGTTGATTTCAAACTATATTACAAAACTATAGTAATCACAACAGTATGGTATTGGCATAAAAACAGACACATAGATCAATGGAAGAGAATAGAGACCCCAGAAATACAGGCATACACATATGTTCAATTAATTTACAACAAAGAAGCCAACATATAGAATGGGAAAAGGATAGTCTCTTCAGTAAATGGTGCTGGGAAATCTAGATAGCTACATGTAGAAGAATGAAACTGGACCTCTATCTTACACCATACACAAAAATCAAGTCAAAATGGATTAAAGACTTGAATGTAAGACCTGAAATTATAAAACTCCTAAAGAGAAACATAGGGGGTAAGCTCCTTGACACTGGTCTTAGCAATAATTTTTTTGGATTTGACACCAAAAGCAAAGGCAACAAGAGCAAAAACTAACAAGTAGAACTACATCAAACTAAAAAGCTTCTGCACAGCAAAGGAGACAACCAAGAGAGTGAAAAGGCAACATACAAAATGGTAGAAAATATCTGTAAGTCATATCTTTGATAGGGAATTAACTTCTAAAATATGTAAGAAACTCCTACAACTCAATAGCAAAAACCCCCAAGTAAACCAATTTAAAAATAGGCAACGATGGGGTGCCTGGGTGGCTCAGTCATTTGGGTGTCAAACTCTTGATTTCAGCTCAGGTCATGATCTCAGGGTCTTGAGATTGAGCTCCACATGGAGCTCCATGCTAAGCATGAAGCCCGCTTAAGATATTCTCTCTCTTCCTCCCTTTACCCCTCCCACTCAACTGACTCACTATTAAAAAAAAAAAAATAGACAAAGGACTTAGACATTTCTACCAAGAAGACATACAAATGGTCAAGAGATATATGAAAAGGACTCCTAATCCTCAGGGAAATGCAAATCAAAATTACAATGAGATATCACCACATACCTGTTAGAATATTATTAAAAAGATAAGAAATAAAAAGTGTTGGTGAGGATGCAGAGAAAAGGGAACTCCTGTGTACTGTTGGTGGAAATGTAAAGTGGTGCAGTCACTATAAAAAACAGTATGGAGGTTTCTCAAAAACTTAAAAATTAGATTAAATTTTGACCCTTTTAATAACTGTGCACCCTAAAAAAAATTAAAAATAGAACTACCCTATGATCCAGCAATCCCACTTCTGAGCATATAACCAAAGGAAATAAAAACAGGATTTTTAATTTTTTTAAGATTTTTTATTTATTGGAGAGAGAGTGAGCGAGCATGAGTAGGCGAGGGGCAGAGGGAGAAACAGACTCCCACAGAGCAGAGAGCCTGACATGGGGCTTGATCCCAGGACCCTGAGATCACGACCTGAGCAGAAGGTGCAGAAGATCTTAAGCTGCTTAACCAGCTGAGCCACTCAGGAGCCCCAGGATTTTTATTTTTAAAGAATTTATTTTCAAGTAATCTCTACACCTCACATGAAGCTCAAATTTACAATCCCGAGATCGAGTCACATGCTGTACCAACTGAGCCAGCCAGGTGCCCCAAAAACAGATCTTTAAAAGATCATCTGCACTCCCATATTCATGCAGCATTAACCATAATAACCAAGATACTGAAACAACCTAAGTGTCTGTCAATGGATGAATGGATAAAGAAGATATGATATATACAATGGAGTATTTATTCAGGCATGAGAAAGAAGGACATTCCACAGTTTGCAACAACATGAATAGACTTTGGAGACATTATGCTAAGTGAAGTCAGAAAGAGAAAAACAAATATTGTATATCACATGTAGAATCAAAAAATAAATAAATAAAAACAAAATAAACTCACAGATACAGAAAACAGATTGGTAGTTATCAGAAGCAGAGGGTTGGGGGTGGGCTAAATGGGTGAGGATGGTTGAAAGATACAAACTTCCAGTTATAAGATGAATAAATTATAGGGATCTGATGTACAACACAGTGATTACCATTAATAATACTGTATTACCTACTTGAAAGTTACTAAGGGTGAAGATCTTAAACATTCTCACAAAATGGTAATTATGTGAAGTGATACAGGTATTAGCTAACACTATGGTGGTAATCATTTTGCAATATGTAAGTATATAAAATCAACGTTGTACACCTTAAACTTACATTAATAGTATATGTCAGTTACACAAAATAAAGCTGAGGGGGAAAACTATATTGGCTGGGGTAACAATATATATAAAAATAAATATAAATAAATATTTATCAAGGGCCAACTATGTGCAAAGTGACTAAGGACTCAATAGTAAATGAGACAGACATGGCCTCTGCACTCATGGAGGTTAGAGTCTACTAATCATTAATTAATTTCACTTTGTCTTATAGGATAGAGAATTAGGCAAGGATCAGATCACTCAGGGTTCTACATATTACAATAAAAACTTTGAGTGTTATTCTAAATGTAATGAGGAGTGACATGACCAGATAGATGATTTTTTGTAAGAGAAAAAGAAAGCACAGGTGTGTGTGCAGTGGAGAGGGGCAGAGGAAGAAGGAGAAAGCTCCACGCCCAACCAGGAGCCCAAGGTGGGGCTCACTCTGACAACCCTGAGATGGTAACCTGAGCTGAAACCAAGAGTCGGATGCTTAACCAACTGAGCCTTCCAGGCACCCTAAGATAGATGATTTAAATGCACCAAGTATAGAGGTGCCTAAGTGGCGCATTTGGTTAAGCATCAAACTCTTGGCTTCTGTTCAGGTCATGATCCCAGGGTCCTAAGATAGAGCCCTGCATCAGGCTCCACTCCCAGTCTGCTTGAGACTCCCTCTCCCTTTGCCTCCACCCCTCCACCCCCTGCACTCTCTGTCTCTCTAAAATAAAATTTAAAAAAAAATAAATGCACCAAGTATATCAGGAATTGTAGACTTTTTTATTATTTTGTGGAGTTAACATTGATTAATTTGACGGAGAGCTTCCATCCCCAAACAAAAGCAGCAGCAACAATGATACACAGCAATGATTTTCAAAGTTTTGTTAAATGGAGTAGCACTTTTCTTTTTTAATAAAATATTTCTAATACTTCATTATATAGAAACATTAATAATGGAGCCACTTTAAGATGGCCTGATTTCATACTATGTCACCTCCTTCAGTTCTTTTGGGGAAAGAGTATGAAAACATGACTATACAATTAAGAACACTGGCCTAAAAAGATCAGAAGATTCCAGTTCTAGTCCTGCCTATGACTTCACAGCAAAGTAAGTTGTGCAAGCCACTCGAAGTCTTCAGTCTCAACTTCTCCTTTATTAAAATGTAGATAAATCTGACATGGTTACTACACACAATAGTAGTATGGATCAAAAATGATAATGTTGATAGGGGAGGGCTGTCACTAACTAGATTGTAAACTAGAAACTACATATTTTATTGCTTTTGAAATAAATTCAAAAGCTTGATGTCCAAATCATATTGAAATACCAAGGTCCCCAAGCATGAATTAACTTTTGCAAAGAGCCAAGCCAATTTAGAAATTGGTAGGTGTGGGGGTACCTGGCTGGCTCAGTCGGTGAAGCATGCAAATCTTGATCTCAGGGTTGTGAGTTCAAGCCCCATGCTGGGTGTAGAGATTATTTAATAAAATCTTTAAAAAGGGAGGGGGGAGAAATTGGTTGGTGTGGCATTATTTGGAAACCATACATTTAATGAATGGTTTCATACATTTGAGGACCTATGCAATGTTATAACCAATTACAAAGAATAACTAAATTTGGTACTTAATGGAAAATGATGTTTATCTTTTAATTACTTAAAAAAAAGTCAATGAGTTAAAAGAGCAAATGATATACTCTCCTAGATTCCTCAATGCTTTCAACACATTAAACTTATTTACTTCTTATAAATCACTGAATTAGATTATATTTGTCCTTAAATAGTTCATCTGAACTAGCCTAGCTTCAAATACCCTGGATTCTTTTTTTTTTTTTTTTTAAGATTTTATTCATTTATGTGAGAAAGACACAAAGAGAACATGTGAGCAGGGGAGAAGAGCAGAGGGAGAAGGACAAGCAGATCCCACACTGAGGCCGTCCAGGGGCTCCATCTCGACCCTGAGATCATGACCTGAGCCAAAATCAAGAGTCGCACACTTAACTGACTGAGCCACTCAGGTGCCCCTGGATTCTCTCTTTTAAAATATAAACAAACAAACAAAAATAAATAACTTGAAGATAAGAATTCTCAAGCAGTTAGACAATGTAAAATAATAAATCTCCAATGCAGTAGTTAGAGACAGAGATGTGTGTATATGTATACAGAAAGTTGGATAGACCTAGATAGCTTCCTATAGGGCTAGAGCTTATAGAAACAGGGAATGAAGATAAGAATAATGAACGACTGAACAAATGAATGTGAATGCGAATTAAACAGCAGGAAGGCCTGACATGGACCAAAGACAATACTGTGCCATGAATTGAGTAGTATCATTAACTTGACCCTCTATACTTACATGGTCAAAATAAATAGACAGTTAAAAAGATACATAAACATACCAAATCTCAAATTTTTAAAATATCTAATTCTAGGGGCGCCTGGATGGCTCACTCAGTTAAGCATCTGCCTTTGGCTCAGGTCATGATCCCGGGTCCTGGGATCGAGTCCCGCATCAGGCTCCCTGCTGAGCAGGGAGTCTGCTTCTCCCTCTCCCTCTGCTGCTCCCCCTGCTTATGTTCTTTCTCTCTCTCTGTCAAATGAATTAATAAATAAATTTTAAAAAATCTTTAAAATATCTAATTCTAAATGATTGGCCCAATATTATCAATCTCTTTTCATTTTAAAAGATAAAATAAAAGGTAATAATTTTAGAAAATATAGATGCATAAAATAAATGTTGACAGACATGGGAAAGACAGCAAAAAAGACTGGCTTTTTTCCAGTGTTTTTTTTTTTTTTTTAATTGAGTGAGATGCTGTATTTCTATCCTGTTACATGAAAAAAAAAATCACAAATTAACTTGGCATCACCAAAATATGCAATTCTTGTCAAATACACACTTTTCACTGTATTTTAAAAGAAATGCTTTACCCTTACTACTGAAAAACAGCTACAGAATTATTGTATTTTTAAAGAAATTTTACATAGTCAAAAACATATGTAACTCTTGAAGACAGAGCTACCATATGACCCAGCAATGGCACTATTGGGTAGTTACCCCAAAGATACAAATGTAGGGACCCGAAGGGGCACATGCACCCCAATGTTTAAAGCAGCAATGTCTACAATAGCCAAACTATGGAAAGAGCCAAGATGTCTATCGACAGATGAATGGATAAAGAAGATGTGGTATATATATACAATGGAATATTATGCAGCCATCAAAAGGAATGAAACCTTGCCATTTGCAACGACGTGGATAGAACTGGAGAGTATTATGCTGAGCGAAATAAGTCAATCAGAGGAAGACATGTATCATATGATCTCACTGATATGAGGAATTCTTAATCTCAGGAAACAAACTGAGGGTTGCTGGAGTGGTGGGGGGTGGGAGGGATGGGGTGGCTAGGTGATAGACATTGGGGAGGGTATGTGCTATGGTGAGCGCTGTGAATTGTGTCAGACTGTTGAATCACAGACCTGTACGTCTGAAAATAATAAAACTAGGGGCGCCTGGATGGCTTAGTCAGTTAAGCGTCTGCCTTCGGCTCAGGTCATGATCCTGGGTCCAGGATCGAGTCCTGCATTGGGCTCCCTGCTCAGCAGGGAGTCTGCTTCTCTCTTTCCCTCTGCTGCTCCCCCGCTTCTGTCCTCTCTCTCTCCATCAAATGAATAAATAAATTTTAAAAATCTTTAAAATACATTAAAAAAAAAAGAAGATAGTAGGAAGGGAAAAATGAAGGGAGGAAATCAGAGGGGGAGATGAACCATGAGAGACTATGGACTCTGAGAAACAAACTGAGGGTTCTAGAGGGGAGGGGGTTGGGGGGATGGGTTAGCCTGGTAATGGGCATTAAAGAGGGCACGTACTGAATGGAGCACTGGGTGTTATACACAAACAATGAATCATGGAACACTACCTCAAAAACTAATGATGTAATGTATGGTGATTAACATAACATTAAAAAAAATATGTAACTAAAAGTCTGCAAGCTTCCTTGAGTTTTATCTCTATTGAAAAGTGCACTTTTCATTCAGAGTGACAAACTGAAATACACTTACTCCCTGGTACCATAATTTATATCTTATCTTTTAACTTTAAACTTTATATCATCAACTAGATTTTTTAAAGAAATACAATCTTCTGACAGTAAAGAAAAAAAACTAGACTTTATATAGCTCAGTCCAAAACTAAGTAGAAACTCAGTTTCCTCTTAAGCGGTAAAATTTCAGTAGTTTCATTTTGGATGACAAATAAACTAAAATAATGAACACTTTACAACATGTTATTCTCCACTGAAAATTTACTTAATAAATAAACAAAAAGGAAATCACTTCTAAATAGAATTTTTTAAGTGGTTAAAAAAATATGTAACATAAAATTTACCATCTTAACCATTTTTAAGTCTACAGTTCATAAGTATATTCACATTGTTGTGAAACATCTCCAGAACTTTTTCATCTAGTAAAATTGAAATTCTATACCCATTAAAAAACAAATGTTCGATGGAAAGAAGAGTGTTCAAATACAGATTCTATAAATACTGAAATGTATGACCTTAAGCTTCTAACTGCTTATGCCTCAGATTCTTTGTCGATAAAACAGAGTGTAACATCCATTTCATTAGGACTTTAAGATGATGAAGTCTTCAGTTTAATATCCTATGTTCCTTAGGTCATTCAAATATGTTAATAGTTTATTAAGAAATTATACATTAACCCTTTATCTTTTTTAGATGATCATAGATTTAAAAAGTAATGATTGATATTTTCATGGAGTAGAATTATTGTCAAGTTATCACAACAGTCCATGTGATTGCGAAGCCAAATGAATCTTTGGCAATAGCCTATGGAAAAGTATCTTTACTTATTCCAAGTAAGGGAGAAAGGTTTCCTGGCTGCCTTAATAAGCTTCAGGCAAAAATGCTTATCCATTTCAAGTGTTCCAGTAACCATTCCAGTAAAGAACTTTAAAAAATACAAAGTCAATTACCTTATCCAAACAGAGTTCAATTAATGTGATTTTTTTCAATTTCCAGATTTCAATACATCTATAGAAGAGACCACCATCCAAGTTAGAATATATCCTTTTCTCTTCCCTTAAAAACAATGAACCCCTTATTTGAAGATTCCTTGGGAGGGATCATACCCAAAACTTTGCTTCTCTCCTCCCCTCACTGGTTCTGTGTAACTTGGGAAGGTGATAAGATAAAACCCAAAATGGAATTTTCTTGTATTATAACATTAACTTAAATGGAAAAATGAAAATTTCTATAGTCATTTCAATTATTATGTCACAAGGAAACTTTGCTGTTTTAACACTGCAATCCACTGGAGCATTGGATTTCAAGGCTTTAAAACTGGCTTCAAAAGATGGTCTTTTATTTGATCTTATGTCAAATCAAGGTTATCTTGGATATCATCCACTTTTGTGAATTAGAAATTCTTAAGGGTAATCCTTAAAAAGCTACATCAAAAGTAGAAAAACATAATCAGAACCATAATATAAATTTATTTAAGAAACTAAAACATGCAAAAATCAATGACACATGATGTTAAACCATCTGGCTCTTCAATTTTTTTCTTAATTCTTTTTTCTCAGTTTCTAAATATGAAAACTACAATTCCCTTTTTTCAAAATAAAGTGGTAATCCATGACCCATAAACATAAACATGCATTAAAAATTACTGATCTTTGTGGAAGAAAGTTATAATAATTTACAGTCTGCAATTCAATACATGCAATAATAAATACTGATACCAAAGCACTCTGTAAATTTACTCCTAGTTGTAAATAATGTTTTTAATGTTCCTAAATAAAATTCTTTTGCTTTTACATGCTCAACTTCCTATCAAAACTCTATCAAGATTAAATGGAATCTCTCAAACTTAATTTTTTAACTAATCTCTACATCATAATCTACCAGAAGAAAAGACAACTGGCTTGTTTTTCCTGTTTTGTTGCTTTTTATAAGAACTTCCCTTTTTACAGGTACAATAAATTACATATGCAAATAAATAAAAGCAAAACAAGCAAACGAATGCTGTTCTTTTATGTGGCATAAAGCTTTGCAGCCTGGTTACTCTGATTCACACAGAAGAAACCCTGACTATAAGGTAAAATTGAGTTTTATGCAGATACACCTATCGCTACAACAGAGTATCTTATGCCCTTTTTAGTAAACATAAAAAAAAAAAAAAGAAAAGAAAGAAAAAAGGCACTCTTCTTTCCCCCTAGTCAGCTATTTTAGTAGCCTGGTACATTGCTAGTAAGTTACCTCTTATCATTTTAGACAATTAGGAAACAGTATATTCCAGAAACACTCAACTTCTGCCTTTAAAAAAGTTAAATGAGTAATTCATCACTGGAAGGAAAGAGGTCTTAGAAAGTAATTCTAAATTTTAAGAACCTCCAATTTGGATAATTTCAAAAGATTTAAGTTTCAAAAATATCCTAATGAACTTGCTAATATTATAGCTTTCTTTGTCAAGTAAAATATGTATGTCCAGAATCTCCCAATAATAGGTAAAGGTCTTATTAAGCTCATTTTAATATCAATCAGCAAGATAAAATACTAACAGTCATCAACAGAAGAAAATGTATATGAGCACCGCAACAACCTCAGGATTCCACTGACTGAGAATAACTTGGAAGTCAGCCGAGAAAAGAACTAATCATACGGTAGTAAACATAGAGGGCATAGAGAGGGTTCCTATGACTTTCAGACATCAGAAAAACGAGTCTCTCTTAGTCACAGTAAATTATGATCCTAGGGATTCTCATCAATACTTCAACAGCTGGAAGAGGTCAGAAACCCCTAATTCAGCCACATAGGTGGTAATTCATTAAACCTAAAACTGAAGTATTCTCACTGAAAAGCTATATATTTCACATAATATGAATTTATTATAATGTACCTAAAGTGGACTATTTTATTTAAAATCAAACAAGTTCAAGAATTGTCCTTTATAGTCCTCCAACTTTGCTGATGGATCTTATCTGTTAGGAAATCTAAGAAATTATTAACCCTAGATTTTATTGATTCTTTTCCTCTTTCTACATAACCCATCTGACCAAATGTCACAATCAGACAGCATTTGCCAGTAGGAATATAACTTAGGAAACTGAAAGATCTCCCAAAGCCTGTGACAGTGGCTATTTTTGTCAGAATAGGGCCTTGAATACTAAATAATACTTACTTCAACTAATTAAGTTTCCACAGATTTAAAAAGATATGAAATTACTCTCTTTTAACTACAGATCATTAGAAATGTGCACATTGCATTATATACACCTATTCATTTAGAAGTAAATGGACAAAAGGATGATATTTTCTGATTAGAATTGATAATTAACACTTTATTTGGGCTAAAGCTACTCAACTGAGTTGGTAGATAATATGGAAAAGCAACATTCATCTGTAACTGTTTCTTTACCTTTATAATTTCTTCAACACATAGATAAAAAGATCAGTTTAATTTGTATATTATTTCCATATTAAAAGTAAGAAAAAATGTGATAAAATAAACAACATAGCAAAGTATCTCAAAGCAATCTTCTGCATTAAGGACCTGATTAACCTAAAATAAGAGACTTATCTTGGTTTTTGTTTAGTTTAATGCAAATATCTCCCTCCCTCAACTGTAATCTAAATGACAGCCGGCTACTATACAACATAAGTAACTCTTACATATTACAAAGTTCCTAGCCTTGCCAAGGGGACAAGCAAAACAAGTATATCCAAACATAAATTCTTATTACACACCATATAGACAACCAACCAGCAAAGGTAAATGGACTTATTACAAAACTTCATGAATTTAAGTAATTTTTCTATATTTAATAAGCATTTATGAAGAAGACATTTAAAGATGGGATGCTATGCTCTTATGCCAGGACCATCACTGCCTCTCCAATCAATAACTGGTTATTTTATAATTCATATCAAGACCATTGCCCTTACTGGCAGTTTTTTTCAAATAAATGACACTTTATTCAAGTTCCCACAAGAAAAATCAAATTGACCTGCATATGTTCTTCATTGTTGATTTTAGATGAATGTAAGCACTCTAAAATAATGATCAAATTAAAGTACTTAAGCATTTTGCTTAGAACAGCAATGGTTGTAAACTTTAGTTAACATCTCATGCTGGACGTTTCAGATTTTATTAAATATATATTGATGACATTTATTGTATCTTTTAACCATACAATAAAAAACCCCACCTTAACCCTGTCAGTTACATTTCAAAGTTCTAACAAAACAGTAAATGAGATTTATGTAAAAGGCAATTATGCTATAAATGTATATTACATAGGACTTATTCCAACTTATACTTAAAAATTTTTTAATTCAAATATACTTTTAAATAATTAATAATTAATATGGAATTAGTATTTTACAAATAATCCACAACATATTTTGTAAAGGTCCCTGTTGACAGTGCAAAAGTGTTACAAATTTTATTATGAACTGTTCCACAAAAATGGAACATCAATAATAAACCATACTTTATATCATTTCTATGTGTCCATTTTCTTTCCTTTGAGCTTAAGCTTGTCCTGTTACAAATAACAAAATATATTTATAAATTCATCTGTGCTTTATTACACCTGGGTAAAATGGAATTGACATTTTTTAACATCTCAGATGACTTATTTCCTGTTTTCACCATGGTAGAGAGTAAACTCTGTTCATGTCACCTCCCTGCTTAAAAATCTTACCTCTGAAACAAATAATGCAATATATGTTAAGAAAAAAAAAAAGAAGAAGATAGCAGGAGAAGAAGAATGAAGGTGAGTAAATCGGAGGGGGAGACAAACCATGAGAGACGATGGACTCTGAAAAACAAACTGAGGGTTCTAGAGGGGAGGGGGTTGCGGAGAAGGGCTCGCCTGGTGATGGGTATTAAACAGGGCACGTTCTGCGTGGAGCACTGGGTGTTATGCACAATGAATCATGGAACACTACATCAAAAAGTAATGATGTAATGTATCGTGATTAACATAACAATAAAATATAAATAATAATAATAAAAAATCTTACAGTGGGGATGCCAGGGTGGTTCAGTTAGTTGACCATCTGACTCTTGGTTTCAGCTCAGGTCATGATCTCAGGGTTGTGAGATCCCGGGCATCAGGCTCCAAGCCCAGTGGGGAGCCTGCTTAGGACTCCCTTTTCCTGTCTGTCCCTCCCCCTGCTCTTATTCTCTCTAAAATAAATAAATCTTTAAAAAACAAACAAACCTTACAGTGAGCCCCAAACAGCCACAGGATGACTTCAGAATTGTTAGCCTGGCTTTCAGAAACTAGCCTTGGCTTATCTGTGGCTTCTACCATCCTCCAAAATTACCCTTCCCCAAACACACACACACACACACACACACACACACACACACACACACATACACACACACACACACCTGGCTTTCAGAAACTAGCCTTGGCTTATCT